>NW_027466024.1:0-34774 GCF_049634645.1 Pelodiscus sinensis
GGCAGGGCCGGCAGTGTGGGGCAGGGCTGTCAGGGGCAGGGCCGGCAGTGTGGGGCGGGGCAGGGCTGTCAGCGGGCATGGCCGGCAGTGTGGGGCAGGGCAGGGCGGTCAGGGGGCAGGGCCGGCAGTGTGGGGCGGGGCAGGGCTGTCAGGGGGGCAGGGCCGGCAGTGTGGGGCAGGGCAGGGCAGAGGGCGGTCAGGGGCAGGGCCGGCAGTGTGGGGCAGGGCAGGTGGTGCTGGGGGTCTGTGGGGCTGCACAGGCGGGGTGAGAAAGTCTCTTCTCGCCCCACAGGGCTGCGGACGGAGCAGGACGTCTACGTGCGGCTCATTGACTCCATGTCCAAGCAGGTACCGGCCTGGGGGGGAACGGGGGGGGGGGCAGGGACAGCTCGGGGGGGGGGCAGGCTGGGGGCTCGGACCCCGTCACCGATCTCAGCAAGTCCGGTGCCTCCGCGGTGCCACCCAGCCCTGGCCTGGCTCTCGGCCTTCTCCGGCTCTGCCCCCCTGCACCCACCCCGTCCAGCCCGCCCCCCTGATCCGGCCCTATCCAGCCCTGCCCCCTCCCAGCCCTGCCCCCCTGATCCCGCCCCTCCCAGCCCTGCCCCCCTGATCCCGCCCCGTCCAGCCTGCCCCCTCCCAGCCCTGCCCCCGACCTGTCCCGCCCTCCTGCACCCAGCCCATCCACTCCCAGCCCCGCCCCCACCCTGCCCCCCGATCCCGCTCTGTCCCGCCCCGCCCCCACCCTGCCCCCCCATCCCACTCTGTCCAGCCCCGCCCCCACCCCGCCCCCCAATCCCGCTCTGTCCAGCCCTGCCCCCAGCCCGGCTTTCCTAAGGACGCCCCCTCCCCTGGCCCCCCGTTCCCCAACCAGCCGGGGGAGGGCCTGTGGGTGGGGGCTGGGCTGGGCTGGCCCCCCTACCGGGCAGCTCTGTCGCGGGGCTCCCCTCAGCCCTGCTCTCCCTCCAGGCCATCATCTACGAGGGGCAGGACAAGAACCCGGAGATGTGCCGCGTGCTGCTGACCCACGAGATCATGTGCAGGTGGGTGGGGGGCTCAGCCGGGGGCGCGAGTCTGTGGGCGGGTCCCCCTCCAGCCGGGTGTGTCCCCGGCCCCCGCCCGCATCCCCGGCCCCCTGTGTCCCCGGCCCCCGCCCGCATCCCCGGCCCCCTGTGTCCCCGGCCCCCGCCCTGCCCAGGGCCCCCCGCCCGCATCCCCGGCCCCCGCCCTGCCCAGGGCCCCCTGCCCACGTCCCCGGCCCCCGTACTGCCCAGGGCCCCCTGTGTCCCCGGCCCCCGCCCTGCCCAGGGCCCCCTGTGTCCCCAGCCCCCACCCTGCCCAGGGCCCCCTGTGTCCCCAGCCCCCGTCCTGCCCGGGGCCCCCTGTGTCCCATGCCCCCCGCCCGCATCCCCGGCCCCCGTCCTGCCCGGGGCCCCCTGTGTCCCATGCCCCCCGCCCGCATCCCCGGCCCCCGTACTGCCCAGGGCCTCCTGTGTCCCCGGGCCCCACCCTGCCCAGGGCCCCCGGCCCCCTGCCCACATCCCCAGCCCTGCCCAGGGCCCCCTGTGTCCCATGCCCCCCGCCCGCATCCCCGGCCCCCGTACTGCCCAGGGCCCCCTGTGTCCCCAGCTCCCACCCTGCCCAGCCCCCTGTATCCCTGGGCCCTGCCCAACCCCCCACCCTGCCCAAGGCCCATGTCCCCAGCCCCCCGCTGCAGGGCTCGCCCCTGGGCACGGCCGACTGCAGGGAGCCAGACCCCCCGGCGCCCACCCCGGCACTGAGCCCCACGGCCGCCCAGGCCAGGCACCCGGGGTGGGGGCAGCCGAGCCGGGCTGGGTGCTGGGGGCCGAGGGCCCGGGCAGCGGCACACGGCGGGGGGGCCACGGGGCCGGGAGCGTCCCTCCCCCAGCTGGTCCCTGGTGCCCCATTACCGCCGCCGTGTTTACGCCGCTGGCGCGGTGTTTGTGGGAATTAGCGGCTGCGTCAGCGCCACCGTCCCGGCTAATTGATCTCCAGGAGCCTCGCTAATGAGCCCGGGGCCCAGGGGACGGGGGCGGGGGGCTGCTCACCCCCCCGGCTTTGTGTGCCACCGAGCCCCTGGGCCCCCTCGTGGGGCAGCCCTCCGCCCGCCCTGCCTGGGGCTCCAGCTGCAGTGGGGCCAGGCTGGGAGATGGGGGGCAGCGCTGCCCGTGGCTGCAGTGGGGCCAGGCTGGGAGATGGGGGGCAGCGCTGCCTGTGGCTGCAGTGGGGCCAGGCTGGGAGATGGGGGGCAGCGCTGCCCGTGGCTGCAGTGGGGCCAGGCTGGGAGATGGGGGGCAGCGCTGCCTGTGGCTGCAGTGGGGCCAGGCTGGGAGATGGGGGGCAGAGCTGCCCGTGGCTGCAGTGGGGCCGGGCTGGGAGATGGGGGGCAGAGCTGCCTGTGGCTGCAGTGGGGCCGGGCTGGGAGATGGGGGGCAGCGCTGCCTGTGGCTGCAGTGGGGCCGGGCTGGGTGATGGGGGGCAGCGCTGCCCGTGGCTGCAGTGGGGCCAGGCTGGGAGATGGGGGGCAGCGCTGCCTGTGGCTGCAGTGGGGCCAGGCTGGGAGATGGGGGGCAGCGCTGCCCGTGGCTGCAGTGGGGCCGGGCTGGGAGATGGGGGGCAGAGCTGCCTGTGGCTGCAGTGGGGCCGGGCTGGGAGATGGGGGGCAGAGCTGCCCGTGGCTGCAGTGGGGCCGGGCTGGGAGATGGGGGGCAGAGCTGCCTGTGGCTGCAGTGGGGCCGGGCTGGGAGATGGGGGGCAGCGCTGCCTGTGGCTGCAGTGGGGCCGGGCTGGGTGATGGGGGGCAGCGCTGCCCGTGGCTGCAGTGGGGCCAGGCTGGGAGATGGGGGGCAGCGCTGCCTGTGGCTGCAGTGGGGCCAGGCTGGGAGATGGGGGGCAGCGCTGCCCGTGGCTGCAGTGGGGCCGGGCTGGGAGATGGGGGGCAGAGCTGCCTGTGGCTGCAGTGGGGCCGGGCTGGGAGATGGGGGGCAGCGCTGCCTGTGGCTGCAGTGGGGCCAGGCTGGGAGATGGGGGGCAGAGCCCCCCACAGGGCAGTGGTTCCGACCCCCCGGTGAGCAGCGACCCCCCCCCCACGTGCCCAGGACGGGGGCGTTTAGCTAGAGGGGCCAGGGGTCTGAGCCCCCAGACGCCCGAGTGGCGTTTTGCCCCAGGTCGGGGAGGAGCCGGGTCGCCCAAGCTCCCGGCCGCGTGCTGGGCCTGGCTGGCTCCCTGCCCCCCAGGGCTCCGTGGGGTCCCCTGTCCCCAGCCAACGACACCCCGGGGCCCCTTCCTTGGGTGGGCAGGCAGGGGCTGGCTTGCTGGGCCAGTCCTGCAGCTTTGCCCCCCTGTGATTAACCCCCAGCTCCAAGCCGGGGGGTGTGACGGGCCGGGCCGGGTCTGGGCACCGCTGAGGGCGTCCGCTCAGGGCGAATTGCTCAGATTTGGGGCTCCTTACAGCCCCAGACTGGTGACCTCCCCAAACAGGCCACACACCAGTCCCACAGAGCGCTTCAGCTGCCTGCCTGAAGCCTCACGAGCAAAACCCCTCCGGCACCCCAGCAATATCCGGGCCCCAAACAGCCCCAGGACTAACAGACGGGTGGGGGGTCCTAGCACCCAAACCCACCTACCCCGAACAAGTCCTGTCCAGTTCCAAGAAACCAGCCACAGATCCCTGGTCAATTTACCCTCTGGACCTTACCCACAAATCACGCTGGGCCAATCCTGTAGCATCGAACATCTAAAGGGTTATTGCTACGAGAAAGAAAAGCCTGAGAGTGAGGCTGTTAAAGGATCCTACGTTACATGCACCGAATCTCCCAGTCCTCAGTGCAGGCTCTAGCAGAGATGTTGCAGCTGCTGGGTTAAAAGTCCTTGGTGCACATCCTATGCCAGGATGGGTTCACAGGTCTTCCCGGCTGGTGATTCCCTGCGAGGCCGCGTCTGGGATGAAGGGCTGAGCTGAGCACCAAATGGAGTCGGCCACATGGCCCCTGTATCCCTCCTTCCGGGTCTCTTCTTGGCTGCAGCAGGTCACCTGGCCCGTGGCCTGTCCCTGTGTCCCCTGCTGGCAGCCCCTAGGTATCGGTCCCCGTTCTGGAGGGGTGTCCCTGGGCTATGAAGGGCCGTTGTCCCTAGGCCGAGCTCCCTCGCCCGTTGCTCAGCCCCGCAGGGAATAGTCGGATCCGCAGAGTCCGTGCTCACAGCGTCTCCGACGTTACAGTCGCGCGAGGAGCACGCACAGAGCCAGCAGAAGAGAGGCTTTCGCTTGACCCCTCACATGGCCCCTTTGTGCCCCCCCATGGGTGCAGCAGTGACCTGCCTGCTCCCCTCAGAATCCAGTAACGTGACGGGGCCATGACAGATGACCCCCCAGGAACCGTGCTCCCGGCCCCCCAGGCTCAGGAAGGGCCGGGACCCCCAGGCAGCAGCCGGCTCTCTGGGGCTTCCCCATGGGTCTTGGGTCTGGCTGCTGCCCCAGGCTGGATCCCCACAGGCCCTGGCTGCGGCTCTGGGGGCAGGGCTGGTCTGGGGGGGCCTCTATGGAGGTGTCGGGGGAGGGGAAGGGCTGGGGGCAGCGTGGGGCGGGGGGGGCCTGCGGGGTTCTCAGCCTGGCTGCCCTGTACCATTGCCCCCCGCAGGAGGGGAGTGGCGGGCGCTCAGGGCAGCCCGGGCGTGGGGGGCCAGGTGTTCCCCCCTCACCCCAGCTCTTGTCTCTCCCCCGCCCGGCCCAGCCGCTGCTGTGACAAGAAGAGCTGTGGGAACCGCAACGAGACCCCGTCCGACCCCGTCATCATCGACAGGTGAGGGGCCCCGCCGACGCCCCGGCCCTCTCGGCCCCACGTGCCACGGGACCCCCCAGCGCCCCCGGTCAGGGGACCCCTCCCAATGCCCCCGGCCAGGGGACCCCCTCCAGCGCCCCCGGCCACGGGACCCCCCCCAGTGCCCCAACCATGGGACCCCCCCCACCCCAAGTGCCCCAGCCACGGGACCCCCCCAGCGCCCCCGGTCAGGGGACCCCCTCCAGCGCCCCCGGCCATGGGACCCCCCCAGAACCCCCGGCCACGGGACCCCCCCCAGTGCCCCAACCATGGGACCCCCCCACCCCAAGTGCCCCAGCCACGGGACCCCCCCAGCGCCCCCGGTCAGGGGACCCCCCCCAATGCCCCCAGCCACGGGACCCCCCCAGCGCCCCCGGTCAGGGGACCCCCCCCAATGCCCCCAGCCACGGGACCCCCCCAGCGCCCCCGGTCAGGGGACCCCTCCCAATGCCCCCGGCCAGGGGACCCCCTCCAGCGCCCCCGGCCATGGGACCCCCCCAGAACCCCCGGCCACGGGACCCCCCCCCAGTGCCCCAACCACAGGACCCCCCCCACCCCAAGTGCCCCAGCCACGGGACCCCCCCAGCGCCCCCGGTCAGGGGACCCCCCCCCAGTGCCCTCAGCCACGGGACCCCCTCCAGCATCCCCAGCCACGGGACCCCCCCAGAACTCCCGGCCACGGGACCCCCCCAGAACCCCCGGCCACGGGACCCCCCCCAGTGCCCCAACCACAGGACCCCCTCTACCCCAAGTGCCCCAGCCACGGGACCCCCCCAGCGCCCCCGGCCACGGGACCCCCCCAATGTCCCCCGCCACGGGACCCCCTCCAGCGTCCCCGGCCACGGGACCCCCCCAGAACCCCCGGCCACGGGCCCCCCCCCCAGTGCCCCAACCACAGGACCCCCTCTACCCCAAGTGCCCCAGCCACGGGACCCCCCCAGCGCCCCCGGCCACAGGACCCCCCCAATGTCCCCCGCCATCCCCAGGACCCCCGGCCGCGGGACTGCGGCCCCTGCCGATGGAGCTGCTCTGCCTGTTGCGAGGCAGACCCGGGCCGAGGGTTCGCACCCTGCTGGGGCAGCAGGGCCTCTGCCATGGGGCTTTCCAAAGGGGCCTGTGGGGCTCCCTGCCCCATGCACCAGCCCCCCCGGGAGGGGAGGGGGAGCTGGCTGAGGACCCGCGCGTTGCCATGGAAACGAGCAGCTGGTCCCGGAGCTCTTGGGCTTTGTAAGCGCCTGCGGCTGAGCCGGGGTCCCTGGGTCGCCGCTGCCCTCTGCTGGGTGCGCACAGAGCTGCCCCGCTGTGTGTCATGGGCCCAGCACGGCTGGTGAGAGTCGCCCTGCCGGGGTGTGTGGAGGGGTTGAACTGCGGGTCACGCGCTGGGGGCGGTGGGGCGTGGAGCGGGGCAAGGCCCCTCGGCGGGAGACGGGGGGGGTGACTCCTGCCAGCTCTGGCCATGACCCACCCCTCAGCTCCGGACCTGGGAGGCGAGTCCATAATCACCCAGTTGTGGGGTTTCTTGGGCTGGCTGCTGTCAGACAGGTCGTGGGCTGGACTCTGTGTGTGACTGTGCTCTGCTGGAGGGAATCAGAACTGTTGCGCTGTGTGTCATAGGCCCTGTACTGCTCTAGCAGCGATTCTCCGTCTGCTGCAGCGGCAGGAGAAGCCGAGTTCCGGCCCTGCTGTTGCTGGTCAGTGCCTCCGGCGTGGGCATTGTGCCAGCGCTCGGGCTCGGCCCCGGGGGACTGTCGCCTTGTGACTATGGCTGGGGCTCCAGGGCGTGTGAAGTGTGGGGAGGGGTCAGTTCTGCGCCCCCCCGCCCCCGTGTCTCCGCTGGGCCCATGGCTCTCCCGGCTCGTTCTCCTGGGGAAGAGCCATCCCCGGCCTGCCGCCTTGCTGCCGGGGGCCTTTCCCTGCTGCGCCAACGGGCCCACCCGGGCCACGAGCCATGGGCAGGGGCTTCCGGCAGCGCACCCCTGCGCCAACCCCCTGCCCTCTGCCGCCGGGGGCCGGGGCTGCACGCTGGCCCTGTGTGAGACAAGTGCCCCGGGGGTTGGTGCTTTCAGCAAGGCCAAGGAGACAGACGGGCCCCCGAAAATCCCCAGGCCTGGCTTGTCGGGGGGCAGGGCAGAGCTGGGGGGCAGGCCAGGGTCACAGGAAGGGCCAAAGAGCAGCAGGGAGCGTTTGCCGTCTGGCCCATGCGACCCTGCCTCCCGGGAGCAGGGTGGGGTGTGAATTCCCCCCTCAGAGCCCCCCGAGTCGCCGGCTCCTTGGGGCCCCACAGGTCTGGGAGGGGCAGGGGGCGGGGGCCCCTTGGGGATCTGGGGAGCGAGTGCCGCCCTCGGCAGCGCCAGCCCTGGGTTCCTGCCCCAGCGTGTGCCCCGGATCGGGGCCTAAAGCGGGTCTGTACGTTGGGCAAACGAGGGAGGCCCCCCCCCCCGTGCCAGCGGGCCAGACTCGCGTCCTCCCCGCCGCGGCCACCGCGAATTGGGCAGCGCCTTGTGCGTCGCCCGGCTCCCCCGGCTCCTGCCCGGACCGGTGCCACTGGGGGTCGCGGCTCGAGGGGCCTGTCGGGGCGCTGGGCCCCGGGAGTCAGAGGCGGGAGGGGAGCAGGCTTGGGGTGCGCCAAGGCCCTCGGGGCCTCTGCTGGCTCCGGCCCCGGCTCGTGGCTCCCTCCCAAGGGGTTTCCCGGGGCAGGTTTGGCTGCTGAGGCCTTGGTCTCGTCGCCTGCCCGGAGCCCCCTCCGCAGCGCGTGGGAGCCAGCCGTCCCGGCTGCTTTCCTGCCCGCGGGCTCCCTGCCTGCCGCTCCCACTCCGCCCCCTGCGCGGCAGCCAGGCAGCCAGACGCGGCAGATGGCGGAAGTGACATTTGCCGCCAGCCCGCCGCTTGCACCGCAACGACAACAGATAAATAACACACAACACACAGCTGCTGCCGCGAGCCCCACGGGGACGTGCGCGAGCGTCGTGCCGGGACGCTGCCGGGCTCACCGTGCGGAGAGCAGGCGCGCTCACGGGGCATCCACCCGTGCGAGGGTGACATTGACGTGGTGTCCAGCCAGCCCCTCGGACACGCCACGTGCAGCCACGCCAGGCCAGGCACACACCCATGTGCGAACGCCCCTCCCCACCCAGGCTGTGCCACACCCCCACAGCTCCCTTTCCCAGGTGCCCAGGCTGTTTGCACACAGCTGTGCTCGTCAGCCACGCACATGTAACCAAGGGGACGTGCCACGTGTCCACTCGCAGGGCCGTGCCGGGGCCTCGCCGTGCCGTGCCGGGGCCTCGCCGTGCCGTGCCGGGGCCTCGCCGGGCCGTGCCGGGGCCTCGCCGTGCCGTGCCGGGGCCTCGCCGTGCCGTGCCGGGGCCTCGCCGTGCCGTGCCGGGGCCTCGCCGGGCCGTGCCGGGGCCTCGCCGTGCCGTGCCGGGGCCTCGCAGGGCCGTGCCGGGGCCTCGCAGGGCCGTGCCGGGGCCTCACAGGGCCGTGCCGGGGCCTCGCCGGGTGCGCCTGGGTCTCTGCGAAGGAGCCAGTTGCAGAGGCAGGTTTTGCCAGGCAGAGACTTGCCCACAAGGAGCGTGGCTGCAGCTCCCCTTCCCCCCCCCACTGCCTTTTGGCCCTGCCACGGCGGGAGGAGGGGCGAAGGGCTCCGTGGCCAGCTGCGATTCCCGGGGCCACGCAGCTGCTGGGGCAGAGATGCCCTGGGCTGAGCCCCCAGCGGCGAGTCGGGGGCCTTGCAATGTGCCACGTCTGTGTAACCCCAAAGGCCCTGCTCTGACACCCGGAGGCTGCCGCAGAAACTGCCGGTGGCTACGGCTGCCTGACCTCACCCCCGCTTTGTTCAGGCTGAAATTTCCCGCCGTTGGCCTCTGCCCGCGGGTGCATCTTTCTGGAAACCGTGGGTAGACGCGGTTTGGCTGGCTCGGAGTCCAATGACCAGCCCCCCGCTGAGCACACAGGCTGGGTCTGTGCCCCGTGGCAGGGGGCGGGGAGTGGCCCGGCAGGCTGGGTCTGTGGCCCCGTGGCAGGGGGCGGGGAGTGGCCCGGCTGGCTGGGTCTGTGCCCCGTGGCAGGGGGCGGGGAGTGGCCCGGCAGGCTGGGTCTGTGCTCCGTGGCAGGGGGCGGGGAGTGGCCCAGCAGGCTGGGTCTGTGCTCCGTGGCAGGGGGCGGGGAGTGGCCCGGCAGGCTGGGTCTGTGCCCCGTGGCAGGGGGCAGGGAGTGGCCCAGCAGGCTGGGTCTGTGGCCCCGTGGCAGGGGGCAGGGAGTGGCCCAGCAGGCTGGGTCTGTGGCCCCGTGGCAGGGGGCGGGGAGTGGCCCGGCAGGCTGGGTCTGTGCCCCGTGGCAGGGGGCGGGGAGTGGCCCGGCAGGCTGGGTCTGTGCCCCGTGGCAGGGGGCGGGGAGTGGCCCGGCAGGCTGGGTCTGTGCCCCGTGGCAGGGGGCGGGGAGTGGCCCGGCAGGCTGGGTCTGTGCCCCGTGGCAGGGGGCGGGGAGTGGCCCGGCAGGCTGGGTCTGTGCCCCGTGGCAGGGGGCGGGGAGTGGCCCGGCAGGCTGGGTCTGTGCTCCGTGGCAGGGGGCGGGGAGTGGCCCGGCAGGCTGGGTCTGTGACCCCGTGGCAGGGGGCGGGGAGTGGCCCGGGAAGGCCGGCTGGCTGGGTCTGTGCCCTGTGGCAGGGGGCGGGGAGTGGCCCGGCAGGCTGGGTCTGTGCCCCGTGGCAGGGGGCGGGGAGTGGCCCAGCAGGCTGGGTCTGTGCCCCGTGGCAGGGGGCGGGGAGTGGCCCGGCAGGCTGGGTCTGTGGCCCCGTGGCAGGGGGCGGGGAGTGGCCCGGCAGGCTGGGTCTGTGGCCCCGTGGCAGGGGGCGGGGAGTGGCCCAGCAGGCTGGGTCTGTGCCCCGTGGCAGGGGGCGGGGAGTGGCCCGGCAGGCTGGGTCTGTGCCCCGTGGCAGGGGGCGGGGAGTGGCCCAGCAGGCTGGGTCTGTGGCCCCGTGGCAGGGGGCGGGGAGTGGCCCGGCAGGCTGGGTCTGTGGCCCCGTGGCAGGGGGCGGGGAGTGGCCCGGCAGGCTGGGTCTGTGCCCCGTGGCAGGGGGCGGGGAGTGGCCCGGCAGGCTGGGTCTGTGCCCCGTGGCAGGGGGCGGGGAGTGGCCCGGCAGGCTGGGTCTGTGCCCCGTGGCAGGGGGCGGGGAGTGGCCCGGCAGGCTGGGTCTGTGCCCCGTGGCAGGGGGCGGGGAGTGGCCCGGCAGGCTGGGTCTGTGCCCCGTGGCAGGGGGCGGGGAGTGGCCCGGCAGGCTGGGTCTGTGCCCCGTGGCAGGGGGCGGGGAGTGGCCCGGCTGGCACTGGGCCGGGGAAGCCACATTGGCAGGGCGCCCGTGCCCGTCAGCAGTGTGGGGTGCAGGGAGAAGGACTCCTGGCCCGGCGGAGGCAGCAGGCGGCCATGGCAGGGCGCGAAGGAACGTGCCGCGGCCCCGGGGGCCAGGGCTCCCCGCGGGGAGACGTCGGGGGGGCCTGCCAGGCAGAGAGGGAGCCAGGCAATGGCCCAGGGTGCCTGGGGGGGGGCCAGCTGCCAGTCTGCGAGACGAGGTGTGATGCAGGGAGCCAGATGTGCGGCGAAGGGAAGGGAGCTCGTTAGCTAATTGCATATGCAAATCACCCCTCCCTGTCCCTTGGCACCAGGACCGAGCCATGCAGCTGCCACCACGCGGCCGGGGGGGGGGGGAGTGGCCCCCCAGTTCCTGCACTGGGGCCTCGTCTACCCGTCCCATCGGAACAGGGGAAGCCGAGGCCAGGCTGTGCCTGGCCAATCAGGACAGAGCAGGGCCCGTGTAGTCTGGTAGCGTGTGGGTCCGAGTGTGTCTGGGTGCGTGCGTTAGCGTGTGGGAGCCTGTCTGTGCGTGTCGGGGCGTAGGTGAGTGCGTGCGTTTGCATGTGTGAGCCTGTCCATGGGTGTCAGGGTATGGGTGCATGTGTGTGTGTTAGTGCGTGTCCCTTTCCGTGTGTGTCCGGATGTATGTGCGTGTGTTAACATGTGTTACCCTCTCCGTGTGTGTTGGGGTGTACATAAGAACGGCTGTACCGGGTCAGACCAAAGGTCCATCTAGCGCAGTAGCCTGTCTGTCAACAGTGGACAGTGCCGGGTGCCCCAGAGGGGGTGGACCGAAGACAATGATCAAGCGATTTGTCTCCTGCCATCCCTCTCCAGCCTCTGACAGACAGAGGCCAAGGACACCATTTTATCCCCTGGCTAATAGCCTTTTATGGACCTAACCTCCATGAAATTATCTAGCTTCTCTTTAAACTCTATTCTAGTCCTAGCCTTCACAGCCTCCTCTGGCAAGGAGTTCCACAGGTTGACTACACGCTGTGTGAAGAAGAACTTTCTTTTATTAGTTTTAAACCTGCTCCCCGTTAATTTCATTTGGTGTCCTCTAGTTCTTCTATTATGGGAACTAATAAATAACTTTTCTTTATCGGCCCTCTCTACACCACTCATGATTTTATAGACCTCTATCATATCCCCCCTCAGTCTCCTCTTCTCTAAACTGAAATGTCCCAGTCGCTTTAACCTCTCCTCATATGGGACCCGTTCCAAACCCCTAATCATTTTAGTTGCCCTTTTCTGAGCCCTTTCCAAGGCCAAAATATCTTCTTTGAGGTGAGGAGACCACATCTGTACACAGTGTTCAAGACGTGGGCATACCATAGTTTTATACAGGGGCAGTAAGATATTCTGCGTCTTATTTTCTATCCCTTTTTTAGTAATTCTTAACATCCTATTTGCCTTTTTGACCGCCGCTGCACACTGCGTGGACGTTTTCAGAGAACTGTCCACGATAACTCCAAGATCTTTCCTGATTTGTCGTAGCCAGATTAGCCCCCATCATACTGTACGTATAGTTGGGTTATTTTTCCCGATGTGCATTACTTTACACTTATCCACGTTACATTTCATTTGCCATTTTGTTGCCCAATCACTCAGTTTGGTGAGATCTTCTTGGAGTCCCTCACAGTCTGCTTCTGTCTTGACTATCTTGAACAGTTTAGTATCGTCTGCACTATGTATGCACTGTGTTAGCGTGTGTGAGCCTGTCCGTGTGTGTCAGGCTGCATGTGTGTGTGTTAATGTGTGTGAATCTGCCTGTGTATCGGGGTGTATGTGCGTGTGGTAATGCGTGTGAATCTGTCTGTGTGTCAGGGTGTATGTGCGTGTGTTAGCGCGTGTGACTCTGTCCGTGTGTGTCGGGGTGTATGTGCGTGTGTTAGCGCGTGTGAGTCTGTACGTGTGTGTTGGGGTGTATGTGCGTGTGTTAGCGCGTGTGACTCTGTACGTGTGTGTTGGGGTGTATGTGCGTGTGTTAGCGCGTGTGACTCTACGTGTGTGTTGGGGTGTATGTGCGTGTGTTAGCGCGTGTGACTCTGTACGTGTGTGTTGGGGTGTATGTGCGTGTGTCAGTGCGTGTGACTCTGTACGTGTGTGTTGGGGTTATGTGCGTGTGTTAGCGCGCGTGACTCTGTACGTGTGTGTTGGGGTGTATGTGCGTGTGTTAGCGCGTGTGACTGTATGTGTGTGTTGGGGTTATGTGCGTGTGTTAGCGCGTGTGACTCTGTACGTGTGTGTTGGGGTGTATGTGCGTGTGTTAGCGCGTGTGACTCTGTACGTGTGTGTTGGGGTGTATGTGCCTGTGTTAGCGTGTGTGACTCTGTACATGTGTGTTGGGGTGTATGTGCGTGTGTTAGCGTGTGTGACTCTGTATGTGTGTGTTGGGGTGTATGTGCGTGTGTTAGCGTGTGTGACTCTGTATGTGTGTGTTGGGGTGTATGTGCGTGTGTTAGCGTGTGTGACTCTGTATGTGTGTGTTGGGGTGTATGTGCGTGTGTTAGCGCGTGTGACTCTGTCCGTGTGTGTTGGGGGTGGTACCAACCGGTCACATGGGGTCAGACCGAGGGTGCGTCCAGCCCGTGCCCACTGTGCCGGGTGCCCTGGCGGAAGAGGCGACCGGGTGAGGAGAACACCCCTCCCCGTCGCTCCTGCCAGTCGGGGGGCAACCGGGGGCTCCCCTCTGGTCTCTCGCCTCTGCCCCACAGAGGAGCCCGGGCACCTGGGGCTGGGCCTTGCAGCGCCCAGTGGAGTTGGACAGGCACCTTGGCCACTGCCCGCCTGGCTCCCTTCCAGCCGCACGGCCCCAGGCTGCCCGGTCCTTGGTCTGTCCGAGGGCGTCAGCCTGTCGCTGTTACAGCACTTCCCCGTCGTGGAACGAGGCGTGCAGCTAGTTCGGATAGGAAGGCTAGTCCGAACTAGCTAGTCCGTGCCGCGTGTAGCCGCGTGTAGCCGCGTGTAGCCGCGTGTAGCCGCGGGCACACAGTCCGAACTAGCCGGCATTTAAAAATGGCGGCGCCCGGCTTCATGCAAATTAAGCCCGGGAAATTCAAATCCCAGGCTTCATTTGCAACTGCGTATGACTACATTACCCCGCTAGTTGGAACTAGGGGGTAGTGTAGACAGACCCCCAGTCTGTATGCTAGCATGTGTGTGTCTTGGCGGTTGTGAGCACACGTGGTAGTGTGTGTGCTAGCGTGTGGGGGGCAGTTGTGAGCACACGTTTTAGTGTGTGTGCTAGCGTGTGTGGGCAGTTGTGAGCACATGTGTTAGTGTGCGTGTGCACTGTCCCAATGCCCGGCGTGTTCCTGCCTGTGTGCTGGGCGCTGGGAGGGGGAAGAGCCCCCCTGGGCTTTGTGTGCCTCGGTGCCTGTGCCATGTGTGGTTGAGGCCGGAGAGCAAAGGCCCTGACGGGGAAAGACTCAAACCCCTCCCGGCCCGTGGCAGGCCATTGTGTGCCACGGCCCTTCGCGCCCCTCTGGCCCCAGTGCGGGCAGCATGCCGGGGGCAGGGCGCGCCGGCCCCCTGTCCCTACACAGCCCTGTTTGTCTGTCCCTCTCTGCTGCCGGGAGGGGGTGCAGGCCGCTCCAGGGGAGCCCCCGGGTAAGAGCGATGGGGTGCGAGCCCAGGGCCCCGCCTTGCTGCCAGCGGAGGAGTGTCCTAGCCCCCGGCGCGGCCCACGGAGCCCGTCCTGCCTGGTTCTGGGGGCAGGCCGGGCCGGGCAGCGGGGGGGCTGGCTGGGGAATCGGGGCTCTGCTGCTCACAGCCTCCTGCCTGCAGGACCCGCCGGAAGGCGCGCGCTCTGGGGAGGAGTCAAGGAGCCGGGCCCGCGGTAGCTGGGGCGGGGGCTCCGTGCCAGGAGGTGCCCGCCCCCGGGACACTGGCCCGCTCCTGGCCGGAGAGCGGGAGGGCAGAGCCAGGCCGGCCCGCGCTGGCCGGGTGCTGTGCCCCATGCGGAGGGGGGAGCGGTCCCGGGCCGGGCCCAGCTGAGGAACGCTGCAGGGGCCGGAGGGCCCCCCCCCTACAGGAAGGGTCCAGGCCCCCCCCCACAGGAAGGACGTGGGCGCACTGGAGAGGGGCCGGGGGGGCGATGAAAGGGGGCTGGAGAGCACGACCTACGAGGGGGGGGCTGAGGGACTGGGGCTTGTTCCGTCTGCAGAAGGGAAGAGTGAGGGGGGATTTGAGAGCAGCCGGCAGCTCCCTGCAGGGGGGTCCCCAAGAGGCTGGCGAGAGGCTGTTCTCAGGGGGGCGGATGCAGAACGAGGAGCAATGGGCTCAAGTTGCAGGGGGGGAGGTCCAGGTTGGACATTAGGCAGGGGGGGGAAGCGCTGGGCTGGTTCCCTAGGGAGGGGGGGATTCTCCATCCCTAGAAGGTTTCAGTCCCGGCTGGACCAAGCCCTGGCTGGGGTGATGGAGTTGGGCTGGTCCTGCCTTGGGCAGGGGGCTGGGCGCCCTGACTCCTGAGGTCCCTTCTGCTCTGGCTCTGGGCCAGCTTTGTCCTCGAGGGAGGCCTGGCCGGCTGGGCTGGGCCATCGCCCCGCGCCTTGCGTGGTCCCTGCCCCTTGCGTTACAGTCGCGCCTGTCTCCTCCCGTCGGGCCGTAGCTTCCCCCTCTGCAGAGCTGGCAGCTGCCCGGCTCTGCGCGGCAACTCTGACCGCCCCCCCCGCGCCCTCGAACCACGAGGGAGAACAGCATCTCCCTCCCGAGTTCCTTGGGGGCGTGGGTGGGGGACGGGTCCGTGCATGAAGGACTTAGTGAAGGAATGAGCCATGTGGGTCGTTTATGGGTTGTGGCCTCTTCTCTGTAGTGGCAAGGAGTTCCACAGATCAGGGCCAGGTCTATAAAATCATGGCTGGAGTGGAGAACGTGAATAAGGAAAAGTTATTTACTTGTTCCCTTAACACATGAACGAGGGGCCACCAAAGGAAATGAAGAGGTACTAGGTTTAAAACAATCAAAAGGAAGGTTTCCTTCATGCAGTGCACAGTCAACCTGTGGAACTCCTTGCCAGGGGATGTTGTGAAGAACAGGACTTTAACAGGGTTAGAAAAGAACTGAGACTCCCCTGTCGGCCAAGAACCCGGCTGTGACTCCCCTGTCAGCCAGGTGCCCAACTATGACTCCCCCACCGACTTAGGGCCCCACGGGATTTCCAAGGCAACCAGAGGGCAAGTGCTTGGGCTTCAGGAAGGTCTCTCTCCCTGTGTCCAATCGTAGCCCCCTCCCCTGCACCCGGCTCCAGCCCCTAAGCTCCATGGCTAAGGGCCTGGCCCCGCCCTCAACCTCACACAATAGGGCTCTGGGCCTCCTCTGGCCACTGGCCCCTCTGGGGTGTCTGAGTCACTGCCTAGGGGAAGCTGGGGAGCCTGTTCCTCCTTCCCCCTGCACGCCGCCCAGCGTTGTGTGGAAGCCAGGCACTGGGGCAGCCACCCAGGAGAGATTCCGGTGCTGCCCCACGGATTGGCAGAGCGCCCCCAGCCAGCAGCAGCCAGCAGCCTGTTTCTCCTGGTGGTGCACATCCACACATGCTTCCGTGCACACAACAAAATTTCTTCCGCACTTGAATGGAAAACCTTGGCCCCCACCTGCACCAAAGCCCGGGGGAGCAGGGAGCTCTGCAGGGACCCCCAGCTGGGCCGCCCCCGCTCTCAAGGCGAGGCAAAGCCCCAGCGAAGGGCGTCGCGCTGTGAACCGGGGGCAGCAGGAACCGCTGGCGGAGAGCGGGACAAAAGGCCAAGTCCACCCGGCGCCCCGGAAAGGCCCCTTCGGATAAAGTGCGGCCCCTTCCCCCCCGGGTTTCCCATCGTTCCCTCCAGCATGGGGGTGGCCTGTCTCCTTCCAGCGACTCTCCACGGCCCCGCCCTGCCTTCCTGCCCCGCAGCAGCCCGTCCTTGCCCAGATCAGCTGGGGGGCCAGGCTCCCCCTCCCCGGGCGCCCCGCTCCCGCGTCCCCTGGCGCCCAGCCCCACTGGTTTAGAGAGCCCGGTAAGTGCCCTATCAACATGTTAATCAAATTACTTAGGAGCTAAAATTGACGCTTTTCATTAATTATACAAGATTATTCTAATTGCCAATTCAAATTTATGCGCTCGGAACAGAAGGTGTTCGGCAGCGTGGCTGGGAATTTGCATATTAAATGGGGAGCGTGGTGCATTAGGGATGCTAATGTATGCGCATTGTCTTTATTTTTAACTCCCGGGCCCATATGCGCGGCTGCCGCGCTCCGAGGTGAAGAAGTCCGACGTCGGCTTCTTATTATTTCCCCCGCTCTCCTCTTAGTCAAAGTCGGGGGTGCCGGAGGGGGGTGGGAGCAGCCGTGGGGGGGGTCAGTGGGGGCTCGGGGCTCACTTGTTTGCTGTCAATCTCGGCTCCTTCCTGGGGCGGGGGGAGCGGTTCTCCCCCCCTTTTCCATGTTCCTTCCTTTCTGTGATTACCACCTGGGATGGAGGCCGGGCTGCCGCGTCCCGAGGCCCCGTCTCTCGGCCTCTCGCCCCTCTGCTCTCGGCGACGAGCCCCGCGGCAGGGCCGGCTCTGAGGCTGGCTCCCTTGGCCGGCGCGAGCCACGCGCGGGTTTTCCTTTTTCTTTCCTCCCCGCGACTCCCTGCCGCGGCTCTGTGCGGGTCGTGCGCCGAGCCGGACGGGCTGCCTGCTCCGGGGAGGCCTCGCCCGGGCCCTGCCGCGGTCGGGGCGAGCAGCGCAAGCGGGGCGCGGCTGGGTAGGAGGGCACTTGCAGCCCCGGGAGAGGCCGTCTGCGTGCGGTTAAGACGGGGCAGAGCTGAGCCAGCCACTGCAAAGGGAACGGCACGGCGCAGTCCGGCACCTGTTAGCGTAGACACGGCGTTAAAACATCAGAACGGCCAGGCTGGGTCGGACCAAGAGTCCATCCGGCGCAGTGTCCTGTCTGCCCACAGCGACCAACGCCCGGGCCCCAGAGAGAGGGAACCGAACAGGGAACCATCACGTGATCCCTCCTCATTCCCGTCCCTGAAAAAACAGAGGCCAGGCACACCTCCCTGCCCAGCCTGGCTAACGGCCATCGATGGGCCTAACCTCCATGGATTTATCTGGCTCTTTGTAAAGTCCTGGTCTTCACAGCATCCTGTGGCAAGGAGTTCCACAGATTGTGCGCTGCATGGAGAAAAACTTCCTTTGGTTTGTTTTAAACCTGGTGCCCCCTAGTTCGCGTGTTATGGGGTTCTGGAGCATGCCCTAAGGGTTCTGGACCGTCGCACTCCTCCTCCCCGGGCAACGGGTCTCCATCACGTGGGGCTGGCGGTGCAGGGCGTTGGCTTTGTCTGAGCTCAGTGCAGTGGGGGCCCTTTGGCACAGTGCGGGGCAGCGCCGCTCTGCACAGCTCTGTGCTGGCCGGGAACAGCGCCCCCGGGGCAGGACGCCACCTGGCCCAGGAGACATTGACACCTGCAGGGGTTTGGGAGAGGAGCCGGGGCCCAGCGGGGGTGAGGGGCTGGGTTCTGCGCCGGGCCATGACTCCGGAGGGGCCTGAGACATCTGGGGGCAGGTTAAATGTCCCAGACAGGATCCCTGCGCCTGCTCTGCCCTTAGCGGCTGGTGCCTCCCCGTAGGCCCAGCCCGGGCCCCCAGCCCCGAGGGAGATGGAGAAGTGTCAGGCCCTGGCCCCCCCAAGCTTTGGGTCTCCCCCGAGCCGGGGAGGGTGACAGCAGGGGAAGGGGGGAGGGGAGTAACGCGGGCAGAGCCGTGGGTCAGCGAGGCGGCTGAGCTGCCTGGTACCTTCTGCAGACCCAGTCCAGGTGTGCGCCGGTGCCAGGCCCCGAGGCCAGCCCCTGGGGCCAGCGCCGGAGAGAGCTGGGGCGTGGGCATGCGGGGCCCTTGTGGGGCATGGGACGCTGCCTGGGCCACTCCCGCCCCCCGCCGTGCCGCTCCCGGCAGGACCCGGCGCTGCAGGGCTGGGCTGTGGGGGGCGCTGTGTGGAGATGGGGATTGTATTAACATGCTTTGCCACTCGTGCCCAGCCCCACATGCCTAGGGCGGGTGCGCCTGCGGGGGGGGGGGCTCAGGCTGTAACCACCCCCCGGGCCAGCGTCCTGCTCCGTGCGGGAGGCAGATGTGGGGTCATCGGCCCCCTTGGCTCCTGGGAGGGCCCTCGAGGGCCCCTTAGCCCAGCCGCCGCATGGAGGCCGGACCAGGCTCCCCGGGCCCAGCCCCGACGGGTTTGTCGGCCTGTTCCTGAGCCCCTCAGTGGCGGGGACCCCCAGCCCCCCGGGAGGCCTGCTCCCAGCTCAGCCACTGGGGCTAGATCCCCCCATGGCTCCCTGCGGCAGGTTCCGCCCCTCGCTCCTGCTCTCAGCCCGCCACAGACGGGACGGCTGGGCCAGGCCCCCTTCGCCGTCGCCCCTCGCGGCCAGACGTGCCCCGTCCGTACCCCACCTCCGGCCCCTGCACCGTCTCCCTGCGGCGCGGCTCTGCCCCGGACTCAGACCTCCCCGCCCCTCTCCCAAGGGGGCCCGGCTCTGGGCGCAGCCCCTGGCCAGTGCGGCCCACCGGGGCTCAGTATGTGACCCGGCCCTGGCCGCTGGGCAGCTGGTCCCTGCTCGGGCTGAGGGCTGCTGGCTCCTCCCCCCCCCCCCCCCGAGTGCCTTGCACCGCTCGCCGGGCCGTCTCCCCTGCTCCATGTCAGACCCGCCGGGCCCCCTGGGATTCTCAGCCTGCCTCCCGCAGGGAGGGGGTCGGCCTGCTCGGTGGGAGCCGGGCCAGCCCACCCTGGCGGTCCCTGGCTGGCCAGTCATCGGCCCAGAGTTGTCTCGGATTCCCCCGGCCCTCGCCCCCTTTGTAAAGGCCGGGGCAATGTGTGGGGTTCCCTGGGACTCGGGGCCTGCCCCCGAGATCCCGGAGCCTGTCGCTAGCGGTTCCAGGACGGCTCCGGCTGGGCTCTGACCGGATCCCGGCAGGGCACGGATACAGGATACAGGCCCTGAGGACGGGCCGTCTGGCCGAGGCCCTGGGGCTGGCGGTGTGAGTCCCTGCCACAGCCTGGGAGGTGGGGGCAGTCCGTTCCCCTGGGACAGGCCAGGCCTGGGGGGATCTGGGCCTGCCCCAAGGGGAGCGGGGGAGCCGGAGACCGGCTGAGGAGCACGGCTCTGGGGGCTGTGTGCCCCTGTTCCCAGGGGGCTCATGCCAGAGGTGACACCTCGGTGTGCCCCTCGCCCCCTCCCCACCCTGGGGGCAGGGCAGCTGTGGCGAGAGGAATGGGGCAGGGAGGCCTGGGAGAACCGGCCCTCAGGGCAGAGACCCCCTGTCACAGGTGTGGGGGAGCCCCCGGGCCCTGCCCCCCAGCTGCAGCCAGCGGGACTCTTGGGCGGCAGGTAAAAGAGAAGGGTTGTTGGTACCCAGGGCCCAGGAGCCGCCAGTGCAGCCCATCCGGGGAATGGGGGACCCCTGGCCCTGGGCCCCAGCCCCCCAGGCCAGCTGGGCTCCCTTCTCCCCCACCAGCAGAGAAACTAACTCCTGGCCCCAGCCCCCCGGCCGCCCCGCCCCCTCCTGGGTTCAGATTCCTGGGCAAGGTGTCACCTGCCCCCCCACCCAGGCAGCCGGGGCTATTGTTGGTAGGTGCTAAGCCACGCCCACATTCCCATCCCCAGCCGGGCATCAGTGCAGCACCAGGGAAACTGAGGCACACCTGGGTTACAGCACAACAGCACAGGCCAGTAGGAACCTCACACAGCACAACAGAGCAAACACAATCCCCACCGTGTCACCCCCCCCCCCCCCGGCTCCTCCCCGCCCCTCCCCTGCACTCCAGCCTCCTGCTCATCAGCCGCTAATGGGGCTGCTGCTAAGTGGGTTCCTTCCCGCTGTGGCTCCTCTCACCTGAGCCCGCCCCTCCCCCGCCCTCCACCAACCCCCTTCACGCACCGCCCCCCCATCCCATCCCCCGCCTGGCCTCTTCCCCCCAGTCGCCAGTGCTCTGCTCAGCCCCCTTCCCAGCGTGGGGCAGGAGGAGCAATGGGGGTGGGTGCAAGGCAGGACTGAGGCACATTAGCAGGACTGGGGGGCAGACGGGCTGGGGTAGCTGGGCTGGGGGTCGGGATTGGGGCGATCGGCAGAGCAGGGGGGCAGACGGGCTGGGGTAGCTGGGCTGGGGGTCGGGATTGGGGGGATCGGCAGAGCAGGGGGGCAGACGGGTGGGGTAGCAGGGGCTGGGGGTCGGGATTGGGGGATCGGCAGAGCAGGGGGGCAGACGGGCTGGAGTAGCTGGGCTGGGGGTCGGGTTTGGGGGGATCGGCAGAGCAGGGGGGCAGATGGGTTGGAGTAGCAGGGGCTGGGGGTCGGGATTGGGGGGATCGGCAGAGCAGGGGGGCAGACGGGTTGGGGTAGCAGGGGCTGGGGGTCGGGATTGGGGGATCGGCAGAGCAGGGGGGCAGACGGGCTGGGGTAGCTGGGCTGGGGGTCGGGTTTGGGGGGATCGGCAGAGCAGGGGGGCAGACGGGCTGGGGTAGCTGGGCTGGGGGTCAGGATTGGGGGGATCGGCAGAGCAGGGGGGCAGACGGGCTGGGGTAACAGGGGCTGGGGGTCGGGATTGGGGGGATCGGCAGAGCAGGGGGACAGACGGGCTGGGGTAGCTGGGCTGGGGGTCGGGTTTGGGGGGATCGGCAGAGCAAGGGGGCAGACGGGCTGGGGTAGCTGGGCTGGGGGTCGGGTTTGGGGGGATCGGCAGAGCAGGGGGGCAGACGGGCTGGGGTAGCTGGGCTGGGGGTCGGGTTTGGGGGGATCGGCAGAGCAGGGGGGCACAGAAATGATAGGCTAAACAGAAGGCGAAGAGTGGAAGGGGAAACTGAGGCACCGAGCGGGGCTGGGACTCTGCGTGGGGCTGGCTGTGAGGGGTGATCCAGGTCACCGGGGCGGGGGGCAGAGCGGCTGGGGGCAGGGAGGATGCAGGAGGCGCTGAGGAGTGTCCGGCCCAGGGGACTAGCAAGGGCGGAGCAGGAGATCCCGGGTCGGGGGTGCGCACGTGGAGTTGTGCTGAGCCGGGTTACTGTGCGGAGACGCCGCCGGCCCTGGGCCCTGGGAGTGGGGTCAGGCCTCCAGGGCGGGGCAGGCCGGTTGAAAGGTGCGGGGGCTCGGCGTGGGCACAGGCGCAGGGTGTAGGGCACAAGCCCTGCCCCCAGGGGATGTGGCAGGTCCCAAGCGGATGCTTGTGCATCTGGCTTCACGTTCACAGCTGGCCGGAGGGACCTACATTCTAAGCCTGACTCGGTCAGCCCCATGTCCCTCCCCTTCTTGAGCCTCTGGGAAATGCAGTCGAGTCCTGTACCTGGGCCAGGAGCATGGGCTACTGCTGCCCTCTGCTGGGGGAATCAGAACTGCCCACCGCGGTTCATAGCCCCTGTACTGCTAGCAGAGGAGATTTGCCATGAGCAAGGGGCTGAGTCATTGGACCAGGGGATCTGACTTCCAGCCCTGCTGTGGCTGTGAAGTGCCAGGGGAGAGCCTGCCCCCCTGCCACAGGATATGTTACTCCAGCAGAACCCGGGGGGCTGTGGTGTGGGGCTAAGGCTGCCAGCAATGAGAGCAGGGATCAGGGCTGGCAAAGGATCCCCCCCATGTGCCACCTCCAGCCCAGACGCTAGGGAAAGGGCCGCAGGCTGAGGAAGCAGCGAGAATACCCCAGGGCTCCTCTGTAAGGCACCGAAGCAGGCTGTGTCCAGACTGCACGTCTCTGTCGCCAGAGCGATGGAGATTAGCACGTCAGAATTGCTAATGAAGCAGGGATTTAAATATCCTGCGCTTCATTAGCATAAACATGGCCGCCGCTTTTTCGAGAAGACCCGGCAGTCTAGACGCGGCTCTGTCGAAAAGAAACGACAGATCCTGGAACCTTCACTTTGTGCGGAATACAGGGTCTGTCGCCAAAGGGGTCACTTTCACCAGACCCGCGTCTCCACTGCCGGTTTTGTTCTTTTTTCGAAAAAGCTCCACTTTGAAAAAAGCGGCGGCCATGTTTATGCTAATGAAGTGCGGGATGTTTTAATCCCTGCTTCATTAGCAATTTTGATGTGCTTGATTTGCATCTTTCTGTCGACAGTGGGGTGCAGTCTAGACGTAGCCCCAGTCACACAGAGCACTTGACAGCCCAGTGCTCCCTGTGCCCCCCAGCCCCCCTCACACAGGGGAGAGGTTATAACCCATCCCCCCCCTCCCCTCAGACACCCCAGTGCTCCCTGTGCCCCCCAGCCCCCCTCACACAGGGGAGAGGTTATAACCCATCCCCCCCCTCCCCTCAGACACCCCAGTGCTCCCTGTGCCCCCCAGCCCCCCTCACACAGGGGAGAGGTTATAACCCATCCCCCACCTCCCCTCAGACACCCCAGTGCTCCCTGTGCCCCCCAGCCCCCCTCACACAGGGGAGAGGTTATAACCCATCCCCCACCTCCCCTCAGACACCCCAGTGCTCCCTGTGCCCCCCAGCCCCCCTTACACAGGGGAGAGGTTCTAACCCATCCCCCACCTCCCCTCAGACACCCCAGTGCTCCCTGTGCCCCCCAGCCCCCCTCACACAGGGGAGAGGTTATAACCCATCCCCCACCTCCCCTCAGGCACCCCAGTGCTCCCTGTGCCCCCCAGCCCCCCTCACACAGGGGAGAGGTTATAACCCATCCCCCACCTCCCCTCAGACACCCCAGTGCTCCCTGTGCCCCCCCAACCCCCACACACAGGGGAGAGGTTCTAACCCATCCCCCACCTCCCCTCAGACACCCCAGTGCTCCCTGTGCCCCCCCCAGCCCCCCTTACACAGGGGAGAGGTTATAACCCATCCCCCACCTCCCCTCAGACACCCCAGTGCTCCCTGAGCCCCCCCAACCCCCACACACAGGGGAGAGGTTCTAACCCATCCCCCACCTCCCCTCACACACCCCAGTGCTCCCTGTGCTCCCCAGCCCCCCTCACACAGGGGAGAGGTTATAACCCATCCCCCACCTCCCCTCAGACACCCCAGTGCTCCCTGTGCCCCCCAGCCCCCCTCACACAGGGGAGAGGTTCTAACCCATCCCCCACCTCCCCTCAGACACCCCAGTGTTCCCTGTGCCCCCCAGCCCCCCTCACACAGGGGAGAGGTTCTAACCCATCCCCCACCTCCCCTCAGACACCCCAGTGCTCCTTGTGCCCCCCCAGCCCCCCTCACACAGGGGAGAGGTTCTAACCCATCCCCCACCTCCCCTCAGACACCCCAGTGCTCCCTGTGCCCCCCCAGCCCCCCTCACACAGGGGAGAGGTTCTAACCCATCCCCCAGCAGGTTCTCCCGGTGCCAAAGGACGAGCCACATGCCCAGGTCAGTTTATACCGGGGCTCTCACCCCGGAGCCCCCAGGGCCTGTCTGGCTTGGGCAGGGTGAGGAGCAGCGGAAGGAGGCCGCGGGGGCGGGTGAGGGAAGCCCGTGGCTGGGGCCGGCTCTCAGCAGGGACGAACTGGGGCCGGCTCTCAGCAGGGACGAACAAGCGGCAGCTCCCCAGTCTCTGGGACACGTCCTGCGCCGGGCCGGCGCGCCCTCCCCTCTGCGCAGCGCGAGGATGCTCTCCCCGAGGAGGGCTGGGCTGGAACGCAGGGGCCGCTAGGGCTCGCGCGTCCCCTGGCCCGCGTGCAGGGACTCCTCTGCTCCCCTTGTCCGCCTGCCCAGCGCCTTTCTCGGCAGCAGAGCCCCTCCCGTGTGGGTCGCCCCCCGCGCTCCTTGTCCCTCGGGGACGCGGAGTCACTGGCCTTGCCTCCCAGAAGCAGATACTTGGGTAGGTTGCTGTGCGGCCAGGCGTGCATGTGCGTAGGGGTCTGTGGCTGGGTGTGCTCGGAGGTCGGGGTGTGGCTAGATCCCTGTGCTTCAGCGTGTCCGGGTGTGCGTGTGGATAGAATCCCACGTGTCCAACTGTGTGTGTCAGTGTAATCCCGAGTCTCTGGCTGTGTGTGTCGGTAGAACCCCAGGTGTCCAGCTGTGCATATCAGTGGAACCCCATGTGTCCAGCTGTGCGTGTCGGTAGAACCCCGAGTGTCCAGCTGTGTGTGTCAGAAGAATCCCAGGTGTCCAGCTGTGTGTGTCAGTAGAACCCCGAGTGTCCGGTTGTGTGTGTCAGAAGAATCCCAGGTGTCCGGCTGTGTGTGTCAGTAGAACCCCGAGTGTCCGGTTGTGTGTGTCAGAAGAATCCCAGGTGTCCGGCTGTGTGTGTCAGTAGAACCCCGAGTGTCCGGCTGTGTGTGTCAGTAGAACCCCGAGTGTCCGGTTGTGTGTGTCGGTAGAATGCCAGGTGTCCGGCTGTGCGTCTCAGTAGAACCCCGAGTGTCCGGTTGTGTGTGTCGGTAGAATGCCAGGTGTCCGGCTGTGCGTCTCAGTAGAACCCCGAGTGTCCGGTTGTGTGTGTCGGTAGAATGCCAGGTGTCCGGCTGTGCATCTCAGTAGAATCTTGGGCCCCAGTTGTGCTACCATTGGGTGGGATGGGGGGGCTGGGAAAGGATGGGGGTGGGATGGAGGGGAGGTGTGAGGGGCTGGGGAGGGGGTGGGAGTGAAGCCACAGGCCAGATGAGCCCCCCCCCCCACACACACACACACTAAGCACCTGGTTTTCTTCCCCTTTCTTCAGGTTTTTCCTCAAGTTCTTCCTCAAGTGCAACCAGAACTGCCTGAAGAACGCAGGGAACCCCCGGGACATGCGCCGCTTCCAGGTGAGCCCGGTCCGGCGGGGGGGGGGGGGGTCCGTCACGCCTGAGGGGCCGGCGGGGGTGGGTACGAGGGGCAGCCCTCCAGTGCCCGCCGTGGCGGGGTCTCGCTGCGGGGAGGGGCTCAGCCCCCAGCAGGAGCTGAGGGAGCAGCATGGGGTGGGGCCAGGGGGCAGGGCACGGGGGGGCAGACCTCTGGCTCCCCTGGGTGGGGGCGAGGGGCATCAGAGTGGCCACGGCTGGGCCAGTGCCTTGGCTCGCGGGGCCCAGGGGCTGCGTCTCTGCTCTTGGCCAGGTGCCCTCATGGCGGGGGGCAGCTTGGGGTCCTGAGGGGACCAGGCCTGTCTCTGGGCTGTGCCCGGCGGTGGGGGCGGGGACACATCTGAGCTCCAGGCAGCTCAACCTCCTCTCGGCCCCCAGGGAGGGGAGAGCCCCCCCGGGAGGGACCCTGCGTCTGATGGGCCAGGCCGTGGGACGGGGTGACAGAGAACAGGTGCCTGCGGGCACCACGGAGCGGCTCAGAGCAGGGCCAACTGCTCCGAACCAGGACGACCCACAGCCCAAGCCGGGGGGCCCCCCTACAAGCACCAAACCAGCCGCACCGAGCACCTCAGCTGCCCCCCTGGCCAGCACCAAGCCTCCCCAGCAAATCCCCTGAGACACCCCAGTGCTCCCTGTGCCCCCCCCCAGCCCCCCCTCACACAGGGGAGAGGTTATAACCCATCCCCCACCTCCCCTCAGACACCCCAGTGCTCCCTGTACCCCCCAGCCCCCCCTCACACAGGGGAGAGGTTATAACCCATCCCCCACCTCCCCTCAGACACCCCAGTGCTCCCTGTGCCCCCCCAGCCCCCCCTCACACAGGGGAGAGGTTATAACCCATCCCCCACCTCCCCTCAGACACCCCAGTGCCCCCCAGCCCCCCCTCACACAGGGGAGAGGTTCTAACCCATCCCCCACCTCCCCTCAGACACCCCAGTGCTCCCTGTGCCCCCCAGCCCCCCTCACACAGGGGAGAGGTTCTAACCCATCCCCCACCTCCCCTCACACACCCCAGTGCTCCCTGTGCCCCCGGGTATGTCTACACTACCCCGCTAGTTCAAACTAGGAGGGTAATGTAGTCATCCGCAGTTGCAAATGAAGCCCAGGATTTGAATTTCCCGGGCTTCATTTGCATGAAGCCGGCCGGCGCCATTTTTAAATCCCAGCTAGTTCGAACCCCGTGCCGCGCAGCTACACACGGCACGGAGTAGCTAGTTCGGATTAGGCTTCTAATCTGGGGACCGTGGAGAGCCGAGCCAGCAGCACGAATCCCCCCAAACATCCCCCCGCGGCAGGCGACCCGGCAGAGGAGGGAAAACCCATCCCAGGCCAGGGCTGACAAAGCCCCAGCAAGCCCAGCCCCCACCCTGCCGAGGGTCCGGGGGCCATGCTGAGCTCAGGCCGCTATCCCTGGCTGAGGTGGATCCCGTGGCCTCGCGGGGCGGGGGGGTCGTTCCCTGTCTGTGGAGGGAGCAGAGCAGCACGGGACACGCAGCCTCGCGCTGTCTCCCCCCGGCGTGGGGCGGCAGCCCCCTGGCTGGCTGTGTGCACCGGGCGCGGCCCCGGGAGCACCGTGGCAGGCCGAGAGCCCCACCGCAGAGGATGCGGGGTCGGTCACCGTGGCAGGCCGAGAACCCCACCGCAGAGGACACGGGGTCGGTCACCGTGGCAGCCGAGCGACGGAGGGGGCCCTGGGGAGCTGGGAGTGATCCCCCTCAGGCTGACTCCACTGTGGGACCTGGCGGGATTGTGCCCTCTCGCCCCGTCCAAACGGAAGGGAGCCGAAACGCGGCCCCTGCCCCTCCCATTAGCCCCTGGCCTGGCTCCGGCGCAGAGCCAGAGCGCGGCGTTTGGGGACGTCTCTGTCCCTGCTGGGCGGGTGTGACGCGGGCCCAGGGGCCGGCACAGGGAGGCAGATTTGCGCCCGGCAGGCCGTTCACCGGGCGGCTTCTCTCTGCCTGGCCCGTCTGACTGACTGGGGACCAGTGCCATCACCCAGCCTGCTACCATCGCCCGCTCCTGGGGCACAGGCGGGCCTGCCAGCCATGGCCGCCTCGGGGTCTGTGGGGGCCCTGAGTCCGACGCCCTGGGTGTGCTACCAAGCTCAGCGGCCTGCGCCATGTTGTGCAGCCTGCCTGCGGCCCAGGCCACGAGCACGGGGCGTCTGGACAGCTGGGTGCTGTGAGCAATTGTATCAGACACGCTGGGGCAGCCAGCCCTGTTCTGCCACCTGCACTGTGCCAGGCGGGCGGGGGGGTCTGTAACCCCGAGCTGTTCTCTGCTCTCAGCCCCTGTAGCCTGTTGGCTGCCCTCCGCGACGGGACCCCGGTCCTAGAGGTAAAGACACGGATGTTAAACTTCTCGGGGCACCCGTCAGCTCCCTAGGCTGCCCACTGCGATGGGGCCTTGTGTCCCAGCAGTTAAAGACTCGGGTGTAACACACACACACACACACACTGCCCTGACTGTCGGCTGACAGCCCCTCTGCACTTCTCACGGTGCCTTGTTGCATGAGCAAAGCCCCATCATGTCACAGATGGTAAACTGAGGCACGGACAGCGAAGTGACTTACTGCTGCCCGGCAGTGCCGTGGCAGAGCTAGGGCCCCATTGGCTCTCTCAGCCGGAGGGGCACACACCCTCTCCCAGTGCCCCCCACCCCGTTGCATTGCACAGCAAGGGCCGGTTAGGACGCCCCTAGCCAACAGCCCTGTATCTCTCCCAGCAAGCTGGCCCGGCCCCTGTAGGCCCCCTGCATCGCCCGGCCATGCCCAGCTCCCTCTGGCGCCTGCTGGGTGCCGCTTGGCAGGCGGAGGCGACGACTCCGGCCCATCTCCCCAGCTCACACCCAGCGCGGGCGCCTTCATTAGGGCCTCTCGGAAAGATATGATAATTGTGACATTTTTACATGATTAACAACCCATCCAATTTGCATAGCGCCGCGGCTCCTGGGAGAGCAGCCAAGCCCCCCCGACAGCCAGCGAGCGGGGGGCAGGGGCAACCTGGCAGCCGGGCTGGGGCTGACCTGCCCCCTCGCCCCCCGGGACCACTGACCTGGGCTCCGCAGGGCAGTGCCGCAGCTCAGGGTGTGGGACTGAGCAGCTCCTGTGCCCCAGAGCCGCCCCCCCGGCATTCCCATGATGCCCCAGTGAGTGACATGGGCCGTCCCCTGGTACGCAGCCTCTTGTGACAGCATCTCCCTGCCCCGAGAGGGCTGGGCCACTGCCGGCAGCCAGGGGCCAAGCACTGCCGTGGACTGTCCAACTGGGGGGTCGGTGCATGCTGCGGGGCAGTGGGCTGTCCCATGGGGGGGGGTCTAAGGATGCTGTGGAGCAGTGGGCTGTCCCATTGGGGGGGGGTTCTAAGGATGCTATGGAGCAGTGGGCTGTCCCATGGGGGGGAGGGTCTAAGGATGCTGCGGGGCAGTGGGCTGTCCCATGGGGGGGGTTCTAAGGATGCTATGGAGCAGTGGGCTGTCCCATGGGGGGGGGGTTCTAAGGATGCTATGGAGCAGTGGGCTGTCCCATGCGGGGGGTCTAAGGATGCTATGGAGCAGTGGACTGTCCCATGGGGGGGGGTCTAAGGATGCTATGGAGCAGTGGGCTGTCCCATTGGGGGCTGTTGTAAGGATGCTATGGAGCAGTGGACTGTCCCATGGGGGGGGGGGTCTAAGGATGCTATGGAGCAGTGGACTGTCCCATGGGGGGGGTCTAAGGATGCTATGGATCAGTGGACTGTCCCATGGGGGGGGGTCTAAGGATGCTATGGAGCAGTGGACTGTCCCATGGGGGGGGTCTAAGGATGCTATGGAGCAGTGGACTGTCCCATGGGGGGGTCTAAGGATGCTATGGAGCAGTGGTCTGTCCCATGGGGGGGGGGTCTAAGGATGCTATGGAGCAGTGGACTGTCCCATGGGGGGTTCTAAGGATGCTATGGAGCAGTGGACTGTCCCATTGGGGAGTCTAAGGATGCTATGGAGCAGTGGACTGTCCCATGGGGGGGGTCTAAGGATGCTATGGAGCAGTGGACTGTCCCATGGGGGGGGTCTAAGGATGCTATGGAGCAGTGGACTGTCCCATTGGGGAGTCTAAGGATGCTATGGAGCAGTGGACTGTCCCATGGGGGGTTCTAAGGATGCTATGGAGCAGTGGGCTGTCCCATGGGAGGGGGGTCTAAGGATGCTATGGAGCAGTGGACTGTCCCATGGGGGGGTCTAAGGATGCTATGGAGCAGTGGACTGTCCCATGGGGGGGGTCTAAGGATGCTATGGAGCAGTGGACTGTCCCATGGGGGGGGTCTAAGGATGCTATGGAGCAGTGGACTGTCCCATGGGGGGGGTCTAAGGATGCTATGGAGCAGTGGACTGTCCCATGGGGGGGGGTCTAAGGATGCTATGGAGCAGTGGACTGTCCCATGGGGGGGTCTAAGGATGCTATGGAGCAGTGGGCTGTCCCATGGGGGGGTCTAAGGATGCTATGGAGCAGTGGACTGTCCCATGGGGGGGGGGTCTAAGGATGCTATGGAGCAGTGGACTGTCCCCATGGGGGGTTCTAAGGATGCTATGGAGCAGTGGGCTGTCCCATGGGGGGGGTCTAAGGATGCTATGGAGCAGTGGACTGTCCCATGGGGGGGTCTAAGGATGCTATGGAGCAGTGGTCTGTCCCATGGGGGGGTCTAAGGATGCTATGGAGCAGTGGACTGTCCCATGGGGGGGGTCTAAGGATGCTATGGAGCAGTGGACTGTCCCATGGGGGGGGTCTAAGGATGCTATGGAGCAGTGGACTGTCCATGGGGGGGGGGTCTAAGGATGCTATGGAGCAGTGGGCTGTCCCATGGGGGGGTCTAAGGATGCTATGGAGCAGTGGACTGTCCCATGGGGGGGGGTCTAAGGATGCTATGGAGCAGTGGACTGTCCCATGGGGGGGGCCTAAGGATGCTATGGAGCAGTGGACTGTCCCATTGGGGAGTCTAAGGATGCTATGGAGCAGTGGTCTGTCCCATGGGGGGGTCTAAGGATGCTATGGAGCAGTGGACTGTCCCATGGGGGGGGTCTAAGGATGCTATGGAGCAGTGGACTGTCCCATTGGGGGGTCTAAGGATGCTATGGAGCAGTGGACTGTCCCATGGGGGGGGTCTAAGGATGCTATGGAGCAGTGGACTGTCCCATGGGGGGGGTCTAAGGATGCTATGGAGCAGTGGACTGTCCCATTGGGGAGTCTAAGGATGCTATGGAGCAGTGGACTGTCCCATGGGGGGTTCTGAGGATGCTATGGAGCAGTGGGCTGTCCCATGGGAGGGGGGTCTAAGGATGCTATGGAGCAGTGGACTGTCCCATGGGGGGGTCTAAGGATGCTATGGAGCAGTGGACTGTCCATGGGGGGTTCTAAGGATGCTATGGAGCAGTGGACTGTCCCATGGGGGGGGGGGTCTAAGGATGCTATGGAGCAGTGGACTGTCCCATGGGGGGGGTCTAAGGATGCTATGGAGCAGTGGACTGTCCCATGGGGGGTTCTAAGGATGCTATGGAGCAGTGGACTGTCCCATGGGGGGGTCTAAGGATGCTATGGAGCAGTGGACTGTCCCATGGGGGGGGTCTAAGGATGCTATGGAGCAGTGGACTGTCCCATGGGGGGTTCTAAGGATGCTATGGAGCAGTGGGCTGTCCCATGGGGGGGGTCTAAGGATGCTATGGAGCAGTGGTCTGTCCCATGGGGGGGGTCTAAGGATGCTATGGAGCAGTGGACTGTCCCATGGGGGGGGTCTAAGGATGCTATGGAGCAGTGGACTGTCCATGAGGGGGGTCTAAGGATGCTATGGAGCAGTGGACTGTCCCATGGGGGGGGTCTAAGGATGCTATGGAGCAGTGGACTGTCCCATGGGGGGGTCTAAGGATGCTATGGAGCAGTGGACTGTCCCATGGGGGGGGGGTCTAAGGATGCTATGGAGCAGTGGTCTGTCCCATGGGGGGTCTAAGGATGCTATGGAGCAGTGGACTGTCCCATGGGGGGGTCTAAGGATGCTATGGAGCAGTGGGCTGTCCCATGGGGGGGGGTCTAAGGATGCTATGGAGCAGTGGACTGTCCCATGGGGGGGGGGTCTAAGGATGCTATGGAGCAGTGGACTGTCCCATGGGAGGGGGGTCTAAGGATGCTATGGAGCAGTGGTCTGTCCCATGGGGGGGGTCTAAGGATGCTATGGAGCAGTGGACTGTCCCATGGGGGGGGGGTCTAAGGATGCTATGGAGCAGTGGACTGTCCCATGGGGGGGGTCTAAGGATGCTATGGAGCAGTGGACTGTCCCATGGGGGGGGGGGGGGTCTAAGGATGCTATGGAGCAGTGGACTGTCCCATGGGGGGGGGTCTAAGGATGCTATGGAGCAGTGGACTGTCCCATGGGGGGTTCTAAGGATGCTATGGAACAGTGGGCTGTCCCATGGGGGGGGGTCTAAGGATGCTATGGAGCAGTGGACTGTCCCATGGGGGGGTCTAAGGATGCTATGGAGCAGTGGTCTGTCCCATGGGGGGGTCTAAGGATGCTATGGAGCAGTGGACTGTCCCATGGGGGGGGTCTAAGGATGCTATGGAGCAGTGGACTGTCCCATGGGGGGGGGGGTCTAAGGATGCTATGGAGCAGTGGACTGTCCCATGGGGGGGGTCTAAGGATGCTATGGAGCAGTGGACTGTCCCATGGGGGGGGTCTAAGGATGCTATGGAGCAGTGGACTGTCCCATGGGGGGGGTCTAAGGATGCTATGGAGCAGTGGTCTGTCCCATGGGGGGGTCTAAGGATGCTATGGAGCAGTGGGCTGTCCCATGGGGGGGGTCTAAGGATGCTATGGAGCAGTGGACTGTCCCATGGGGGGGGGTCTAAGGATGCTATGGAGCAGTGGACTGTCCCATGGGAGGGGGGTCTAAGGATGCTATGGAGCAGTGGTCTGTCCCATGGGGGGGGGTCTAAGGATGCTATGGAGCAGTGGACTGTCCCATGGGGGGGGGGGGTCTAAGGATGCTATGGAGCAGTGGTCTGACCCATGGGAGGGGGGTCTAAGGATGCTATGGAGCAGTGGACTGTCCCATGGGGGGGGTCTCAGGATGCTATGGGGCAGTGGACTGTCCATGGGGGGGGTCTAAGGACTCTACCCTTCCTGGCCAGCCTCTGGCATGTGCTCTCGTGGTGCAGCTGGCAGCGATGCCTGAGAGCTGCGGGGGCCCCTGGCCGGTGCGCAGGACGCCCCTCCTGCCGTGCTAACACTGGTGCTCTGCCAGGTGGTGGTGTCCACGACGGTGAACGTGGACGGGCACGTCCTGGCGGTGTCCGATAACATGTTCGTGCACAACAACTCGAAGCACGGGCGCCGGGCGCGACGCCTGGACCCCTCCGAAGGTGAGTGCCCGGCTCCGCCGAGCAGCCGTCCTGCCGCCCGCAGGCCGCCCGGGCCCAGAGCGGAGGCAGCGGCGGGGCCGGCTCAGCGTGCAGGGGTCTCCGGGCACGGAGCGCTGGGCCCTGAGAAACCTGCTCCTGCCCCTCTCCCCCTGCAGCAGCCACCCCCTGCATCAAGGCCATCAGCCCCAGCGAAGGCTGGACCACCGGCGGCGCCACCGTCATCGTCATCGGCGACAACTTCTTCGACGGGCTGCAGGTCGTCTTCGGCACCATGCTGGTCTGGAGCGAGGTGGGGAGTGCGGCCCTGCCCCCACAACGCCCTGCCCCACCGGTGCCGCTGTGCCTCACGCTCCCTGCCCCACCGGTGCCGCTGTACCTCACACTCCCTGCCCCACTGGTGCCACTGCGCCCCACTCGCCCTGCCCCCATCAGTGCTGCTGCGCCCCACACGCCCTCCCGCGCTGGTGCCGCTGTGCCTCACGCTCCCCTGCCCCACCGGTGCCGCTGTGCCTCACGCTCCCCTGCCCCACCGGTGCCACTGCGCCCACTCGCCCTGCCCCCATCAGTGCTGCTGCGCCCCCACACCCCTGCCCCACCGGTGCCGCTGTGCCTCACGCTCCCTGCCCCACCGGTGCCGCTGTACCTCACACTCCCTGCCCCACCGGTGCCACTGCGCCCCACTCGCCCTGCCCCCATCAGTGCTGCTGCGCCCCACATGCCCTGCCCCACCGGTGCCGCTGTGCCTCACGCTCCCTGCCCCACCGGTGCCACTGCGCCCCACTCACCCTGCCCCCATCAGTGCTGCTGCGCCCCACACGCCCTGCCCCACCGGTGCCACTGCGCCCCACTCACCTGCCCCCATCAGTGCTGCTGCGCCCCACACGCCCTGCCCCACCGGTGCCACTGCGCCCCACACGCCCTGCCCCACCGGTGCCACTGCGCCCCCACACGCCCTGCCCCCATCAGTGCAGCTGCGCCCCACTCGCCCTGCCCCCATCAGTGCTGCTGCGCCCCACACGCCCTGCCCCACCGGTGCCGCTGTGCCTCACGCTCCCTGCCCCCATCAGTGCAGCTGCGCCCTGCCCCACCGGTGCCACTGTGCTTCACGCTCCCTGCCCCACCTGTGCCACTGCGCCCCACTCGCCCTGCCCCCATCAGTGCAGCTGCGCCCCACACGCCCTGCCCCACCGGTGCCGCTGTGCCTCACGCTCCCTGCCCCCATCAGTGCAGCTGCGCCCCACACGCCCTACCCCACCGGTGCCACTGTGCTTCACGCTCCCTGCCCCACCGGTGCCACTGCGCCCCACACGCCCTGCCCCACCGGTGCCGCTGTGCCTCACGCTCCCTGCCCCACCGGTGCCGCTGTGCCTCACGCTCCCTGCCCCACCGGTGCCACTGCGCCCCACTCGCCCTGCCCCCATCAATGCAGCTGCGCCCCACACGCCCTGCCCCACTGGTGCCGCTGTGCCTCACGCTCCCTGCCCCACTGGTGCCACTGCGCCCCACACGCCCTGCCCCCATCAGTGCAGCTGCCGCCCCACTCGCCCTGCCCCCATCAGTGCAGCTGCGCCCCGCACGCCCTGCCCCACTGGTGCTGTGCTTCACGCTCCCTGCCCCACCGGTGCCGCTGTGCCTCACGCTCCCTGCCCCACTGGTGCCACTGCGCCCCACTCACCCTGCCCCCATCAGTGCTGCTGCGCCCCACACGCCCTCCCCCGCTGGTGTCGCTGTGCCCCACATGCCCTGCCCCACCGGTGCTGCTGTGCAACGGCTCAGCCACTTCCCCGTGGGCCTGGGTGGCCCCTCCGGCTGGATCACGGCAAAGGAGCCTGCCCCCTCCCCGCCCTCTGGGTGCGGAGCCAGGCTCCCTTCCGAGCTCTGGCCCCAGGGAAGAGCAGGGGGCTGGGGAGGGGCCCGGGGCTGCCTGGGAGGGGCGGTGGCGGAGCGGACGGGTCCCTGCCCCAGCCCGGCAGCGAGGCCGGGAAGCCGCCAGGCTCAGCCCCGCTCTCTCGCCCTGCAGCTGATCACCCCCCCACGCCATCCGCGTGCAGACGCCGCCCCGGCACATCCCCGGCGTGGTGGAGGTGACGCTCTCCTACAAGTCCAAGCAGTTCTGCAAGGGGGCGCCCGGCCGCTTCGTCTACACGGGTGAGGGCGCGGCGCGGCCGGCTCCGCGACTCCGCCCAGGGCCTGAGCCGCCGGCTGTGGGGGCCCCGCGGGGGGATCGCCCCGGGGTCACTTGCGCCCAACCGGCGCCGCTCGCCCCTCTGTGAGGCACCGAGCAGGGCCCTGTGCTCCATGGCCCCACGGGCAACCCCTCAGACACCCCAACCGCCCTGTGCCCCCAGCCCCCCCCACACAGGGGAGAGGTTACAACCCATCCCCCCTCCCCTCAGACACCCCAACCGCCCTGTGCCCCCAGCCCCCCCCACACAGGGGAGAGGTTACAACCCATCCCCCCTCCCCTCAGACACCC
>NW_027466025.1:0-3161 GCF_049634645.1 Pelodiscus sinensis
AGTGGGGCGGAGGTGGGAACGCAGGCTGGGGGAGGTTCGGGGGCAGGAAGCCGGCAGTGGGGCACAGGCCGGGGGAGGTTCGGGGGCAGGAAGCCGGCAGTGGGGCGCAGGCCGGGGGAGGTTCGAGGGCAGGAAGCCGGCAGTGGGGCGCAGGCCGGGGGAGGTTCGGGGGCAGGAAGCCAGCAGTGGGGCGCAGGCCGGGGCAGGTTCGGGGGCAGGAAGCCGGCAGTGGGGCGCAGGCCGGGGGAGGTTCGGGGGCAGGAAGCCGGCAGTGGGGCGCAGGCCGGGGGAGGTTCGGGGGCAGGAAGCCGGCAGTGGGGCGCAGGCCGGGGGAGGCTCGGGGGCAGGAAGCCGGCAGTGGGGCGCAGGCCGGGGGAGGCTCGGGGGCAGGAAGCCGGCAGTGGGGCGCAGGCCGGGGGAGGCTCGGGGGCAGGAAGCCGGCAGTGGGGCGCAGGCCGGGGGAGGCTCGGGGGCAGGAAGCCGGCAGTGGGGCGCAGGCCGGGGAGGCTCGGGGCAGGAAGCCGCAGTGGGGCGCAGGCCGGGGAGGTTCGGGGGCAGGAAGCCGGCACTGGGGCGCAGGCCGGGGGAGGTTCGGGGGCAGGAAGCCGGTAGTGGGGCGCAGGCCGGGGGAGGCTCGGGGGCAGGAAGCCGGCAGTGGGGCGCAGGCCGGGGGAGGTTCGGGGGCAGGAAGCCGGCAGTGGGGCGCAGGCCGGGGGAGGCTCGGGGGCAGGAAGCCGGCAGTGGGGCGCAGGCCGGGGGAGGCTCGGGGGCAGGATGCCGGCAGTGGGGCGCAGGCCGGGGGAGGCTCGGGGGCAGGAAGCCGGCAGTGGGGCGCAGGCCGGGGGAGGCTCGGGGGCAGGAAGCCGGCAGTGGTGCGCAGGCCGGGGAGGCTCGGGGCAGGAAGCCGGCAGTGGGGCGCAGGCCGGGGGAGGTTCGGGGGCAGGAAGCCGGCAGTGGGGCGCAGGCCGGGGGAGGTTCGGGGGCAGGAAGCCGCAGTGGGGCGCAGGCCGGGGGAGGTTCGGGGGCAGGAAGCCGGCAGTGGGGCGCAGGCCGGGGGAGGTTCGGGGGCAGGAAGCCGGCACTGGGGCGCAGGCCGGGGGAGGTTCGGGGGCAGGAAGCCGGCAGTGGGGCGCAGGCCGGGGGAGGTTCGGGGGCAGGATGCCGGCAGTGGGGCGCAGGCCGGGGGAGGCTCGGGGGCAGGAAGCCGGCAGTGGGGCGCAGGCCGGGGGAGGCTCGGGGGCAGGAAGCCGGCAGTGGGGCGCAGGCCGGGGGAGGTTCGGGGGCAGGATGCCGGCAGTGGGGCGCAGGCCGGGGGAGGCTCGGGGGCAGGAAGCCGGCAGTGGGGCGCAGCCGGGGAGGTTCGGGGGCAGGAAGCCGGCAGTGGGGCGCAGGCCGGGGGAGGCTCGGGGGCAGGAAGCCGGCAGTGGGGCGCAGGCCGGGGGAGGTTCGGGGGCAGGAAGCCGGCAGTGGGGCGCAGGCCGGGGGAGGTTCGGGGGCAGGAAGCCGGCAGTGGGGCGCAGGCCGGGGGAGGTTCGGGGGCAGGAAGCCGGCAGTGAGGCGCAGGCCGAGGGAGGTTCGGGGGCAGGAAGCCGGCAGTGGGGCGCAGGCCGGGGGAGGTTCGGGGGCAGGAAGCCGGCAGTGGGGCGCAGGCCGGGGGAGGTTCGGGGGCAGGAAGCCGGCAGTGAGGCGCAGGCCGGGGAGGCTCGGGGGCAGGAAGCCGGCAGTGGGGCGCAGGCCGGGGGAGGCTCGGGGGCAGGAAGCCGGCAGTGGGGCGCAGGCCGGGGGAGGCTCGGGGGCAGGAAGCCGGCAGTGGGGCGCAGGCCGGGGGAGGTTCGGGGGCAGGAAGCCGGCAGTGGGGCGCAGGCCGGGGGAGGCTCGGGGGCAGGAAGCCGGCAGTGGGGCACAGGCCGGGGGAGGTTTGGGGGCAGGAAGCCGGCAGTGGGGCGCAGGCCGGGGGAGGTTTGGGGGCAGGAAGCCGGCAGTGGGGCGCAGGCCGGGGGAGGCTCGGGGGCAGGAAGCCGGCAGTGGGGCGCAGGCCGGGGGAGGCTCGGGGGCAGGAAGCCGGCAGTGGGGCGCAGGCCGGGGGAGGCTCGGGGGCAGGAAGCCGGCAGTGGGGCGCAGGCCGGGGGAGGTTCGGGGGCAGGAAGCCGGCAGTGGGGCGCAGGCCGGGGAGGTTCGGGGGCAGGAAGCCGGCAGTGGGGCGCAGGCCGGGGGAGGTTCGGGGGCAGGAAGCCGGCAGTGGGGCGCAGGCCGGGGGAGGCTCGGGGGCAGGAAGCCGGCAGTGGGGCGCAGGCCGGGGGAGGTTCGGGGCAGGAAGCCGGCAGTGGGGCGCAGGCCGGGGGAGGCTCGGGGGCAGGAAGCCGGCAGTGGGGCCGAGGTGGGACCGCAGGCTGGGGGCGGGGTGTGGGGCGGGGAGGGACCCTCACCCAGGGGACCCAGGCATGGGGCGGCCCGGCGGCCACGTAGGGGTCAAATCCAGGAATGGGGGGACATTTGGGGCCTTCCCTTCCCCAGCATCCCATGGCCTGTCCCCCCACCCCCCACAGCCTGGGGGCCCTGCCCCCTCTCCCAGCCCCTCCCCTGCCCCCTGCCCGGCCTTGCCTGGCAGCCCTTTCCCGGCAGACCCTCTGCGTCTGGGCCCCCTCCCGGCGCATGGACACGGAGCGGGCGCGGCTCCCGCAGCCGGGCACCACCCCGCCCCCTCTGCGGCCCCGGCTCGGCCCCCCCCCACACTTCCCTGCCCCCCTCCCTTCCGCCCCCAGGGCCTGTGCGCCCCCCCCCCGCGCTTTCCACCCCGCCCGCGATACACTGCACCCAGCGCCCCCCCCCCACATGCCGGTAGCAGCCTCCCCCCCACCCCGGCCCTGGGTGGGGAGCACCCGGGGTGGGGCCGAGGGTCCCCTCCCCATCCCCAAGTCCGCAGGATGGGGGCGCGGGGGCGGGCGGGTCCCTACCTCGGCTGGAGCGATGGAGGCGCACGGGCTGGAGAGATCCGGGGCGCACGGGCTGGAGAGATCCGGGGCGCACCGGGTGGAGAGATCCGGGGCGCACGGGGTGGAGAGATCCGGGGCGCACCGGGTGGAGAGATCCGGGGCGCACGGGGTGGAGAGATCCGGGGCGCACGGGCTGGAGAGATCCGGGGCGCACGGGGTGGAGAGATC